>NC_059301.1:534991-557978 GCF_017591435.1 Portunus trituberculatus
TTTGGTTTTATATATACTTATTTGTATCTAATATGCAGTTTTACCTAATTGAACTAAAACTGATTTAATTTCTTTATTTTCTGACTCGATACTTTACAGTGTGTGGTTAGTGTATCACGAAGGAGAAGAATTGTTGCCTACACTCTGCTTAAAAAAGAAATCTTTCATAATATTATGACTGGCAGCAAGATGCTCAGCACTGATCCTGTATTAATGCTTTCCTGCTACAATGTACAACAGGTTTTTCTTATTTGCCATGAAACTTCAGGAAATTATTTTCCTCAAGTTTCTTCAATCATTATTAGAGTTCCTATTATTTCTTTATCATGCAGTTCATTTATTGATATGCATAACATTAGTACGTGGTCCACTACATCAGACAGTTTATACAAGTCCACGAACAAGCCATAAACACAATGTCTCCTTTAATTATGTTTATTTTTATTAAAAAATGTTTATTTATTTTCGTTGACTAATCATAACGAATTCTTATTTAATCATTAGATATTTCAAAACTTTACAAGAACTATTTAAATCGGCTAGCAAAAGTTCTATGACAACCTTAGCTGAAAGAGAGTGAAATATATATGGATCAATAATAATCTCTATCATTATCATCATAATAAAATTCGATTACTGATATAGTTGCAGATATTCCAAGTTTGGGCGACAAAACATTCTTGCTGAATATATAGAGTTGATTATGTGAATGATAAATATTCTAAATGGAGCATTTCATCCTATTTCAGGGTTGTGTCTGCTTTTGAAATTTTCACATATTAACTAACCTCTTTTTCAATAACAGTATACAAGTGAAATGATCTTTCTTTCCAATGGATTATGGAGAAGTTGAAATTGAAACAGTGAGAGGTTTGCTTAATGCACTGGAGATCCTGTTTCCAAGAAAAATGTCATTAAAAACATTTCCAGATAGATCACTATTATTTTTCAGTTAAAATTCATCACGATGATTATTTCTTTGTCTATTAGACAAATACATTCCAGATTGATTTGTTGCTTTCTTCACTTTTTTTAAGTAATTTAAGAAATATGTTTCTACGCAGCTCGAAGAGGAGTAACTAAATTGTTTTCGTAACCTTGATCCGAATTGGGAGGATGGCCGAGATGACCTCTGCCAGCCGATGTTAGACAGAGATACCTTACGTCCAAAGATGCGAGAAAGTGGCCATTTTTATTTAGTTGCTTGTGTTGCCCTTGGCCAGATTTTCCCTCTTACTTGAAAAAAAAGGTAAATAAAAACATTGACATAGCTCGTAGACTTATTATGCATCAACGTGATATATATATATATATATATATATATATATATATATATATATATATATATATATATATATATATATATATATATATATATATATATATATCATATAAGTGTCACGTTTGTATTGTGATACACGAATATCTCTGTCAACAGTAAAACTTGTGTACGTATATAGTGAAGCTTATGTGCAAAGAGCATTATGTAAAATATATTTGTGCATTGTACATTACATATCAGCTAGCAGTCACACACTACTTGTCAATAAGCTAATTGTGTGTGTGTGTGTGTGTGTGTGTGTGTGTTAGAGAGAGAGAGAGAGAGAGAGAGAGAGAGAGAGAGAGAGAGAGAGAGAGAGAGAGAGAGAGAGAGAGAGAGAGAGAGAGAGAGAGAGAGAGAGAGAGAGAGAGAGAGAGAGAGAGAGAGAGAGAGAGAGAGAGAGAGAGAGAGAGAGAGAGAGAGAGAGAGAGAGAGAGAGAGAGAGAGAGAGAGAGAGAGAGAGAGAGAGAGAGAGAGAGAGAGAGAGAGAGAGAGAGAGAAACTGCAAAAATAGTACCTTTACTGAGGAAGATAAACAGCATAGGTAGTAATCATAATAATAATAATAATAATAACAACAAGCAGTAGTCGTAATGGTAATAGTAGCATTTGTCTCTCTTTGGCCGGGACTGCAAATTAACGTCTAATGAGAAGCGAGAGAGAGAGAGAGAGAGAGAGAGAGAGAGAGAGAGAGAGAGATGGCAATGTGTGCGCATACGACCATAACCATAAAAGGATAAGCGATTTCATATTTACGTCTAATTGAAACATGGCGGTGTTGAGGCATTTTCCTCCTCCCCTCCTCGCTTGTCTCCCTTTCATTTTCCTCATTCTCTCTCTATCTTCCTCGTTCTTCACCTTTCCTACCCTTTTTTCTTTTTATCTTATCTCTTCTTTTCCCATCATTTACTATTTTCATTCTTCTCCCTGTCTTTTGACTTATTTTCCCTTCTTCTCATCTCCTTTTCTGTAACCAAGTCCAAGATTTCTTTTTCTTTCATATCCTCGGTATCTTTGTCATTTTTTAACTTACTCCTGCTTCCTCTTTTTATCTCTTCATCCTGCATTACTTACTGCCTTTCATTCTCTATCGATTCTCTTTTTCATCTGACATAAAGCAATACTGCTTATCTTCCCTCTCTCCATATTCCAACCTTTTCTCTCACATTTCTCGTTCCTCCGTTTCTTCCTTCCTCTTCTTCGTTTTTACTCCTACTTTGTCCCATTTTATTTCGTTTTCCCCCCCTCTACCAATTCTTTAAAATAACACAAGTCTTTAGTTGCTCTTCTTTTTCTTTCTGTTCCTCATCTCCCTTTCCCTTGCCTGTTCTATCTCCTAACTTCTTCATTATAGTTTCGTAGCCCTTACATTTAAGAAGGTGTGCGTCAGTAGCGTGATTGTCTCACCTGGCTGGCGATGTGCCTTGGGACGAGGGCAACAGTACATCCTCCTCTCGTACTGCAATCATGAATTCATTGAGTATTACAAGAATAGACTGAATATTGTCTTTAGCAGAGGAGGCATGATGGCCCAATAATACTGGAGAGTATGGATAAAAGAACGCATATCTTACCAGCCATGGACTCGAGCTTACGTAACGCGAGGATTTTCAACAGGAAAAGTGTGTTAGCGGCACGGCTATCCTATCTAGCTGGTGAGGGAGAGAGACAAGGGCGGCGACGACTCTGCAGAGTCAGCAAAGGTGCTTAAACGCATATATTCCTCAATTATTATACTCTGGGGGATGCTGCAGAATTACCATCTTGATTTAAGTGTGTTTGTATGGTCCCACCATGTACATGAACTCGGCCCGATGGCAGGACATCTCCGTGCAACATGATGAAATGTAGTTGTTAATTAAATTATTGTTATAAGGCGACTTCTTTTAAAGTAAATGCATGCATACGTAAAGGAATCTGAATTGATGGTAAATATAACTAATGGTGTATATCAATTAAACAAGTATATATATATATATATATATATATATATATATATATATATATATATATATATATATATATATATATATATATATATATATATATATATATATATATATATATATATATATATATATATATATATATATATATATATATATATATATATATATATATATATATATATATATATATATATATATATATATATATATATATATATATATATATATATATATATATATATATATATATATATATATATATATATATATATATATATATATATATATATATATATATATATATATATATATATATATATATATATATATATATATATATATATATATATATATATATATATATATATATATATATATATATATATATATATATATATATATATATATATATATATATATATATATATATATATATATATATATATATATATATATATATATATATATATATATATATATATATATATATATATATATATATATATATATATATATATATATATATATATATATATATATATATATATATATATATATATATATATATATATATATATATATATATATATATATATATATATATATATATATATATATATATATATATATATATATATATATATATATATATATATATATATATATATATATATATATATATATATATATATATATATATATATATATATATATATATATATATATATATATATATATATATATATATATATATATATATATATATATATATATATATATATATATATATATATATATATATATATATATATATATATATATATATATATATATATATATATATATATATATATATATATATATATATATATATATATATATATATATATATATATATATATATATATATATATATATATATATATATATATATATATATATATATATATATATATATATATATATATATATATATATATACATATATATATATATATATATATATATATATATATATATATATATATATATATATATATATATATATATATATATATATATATATATATATATATATATATATATATATATATATATATATATATATATATATATATATATATATATATATATATATATATATATATATATATATATATATATATATATATATATATATATATATATATATATATATATATATATATATATATATATATATATATATATATATATATATATATATATATATATATATATATATATATATATATATATATATATATATATATATATATATATATATATATATATATATATATATATATATATATATATATATATATATTGTGTTAGTATACTACACTCTCTGTTATCCGTATCTCATGTACTGTGTATCTGTCTTGGGATCCACTTGACCGTCTTTTTTGAAGAAAATAACTATTACCCAAAATAAAGTAATCAGATGTATGTTTTTTATTGGAAAATATGATTCTACTAGTCAAGTATTAAATACAAACAAACTGCTTAATTTCACTTTTATTCACAAATATTTTCTACTACTTTGTATATATAGACACATAATTTTGTATTCTGGAAATACCATCCTTTTTAGTATTGCAACTAATGTATACCATACATAAACAATATAGTTTGTCACCCATTCAGTACCATCCTTTATAAAAACAGTATAATGTACATCGGTCCTCAAATATGGAACACTTTACCACATCATATCAAACAAGACCTTGATAGTATTACCATCAGTGTTTTCAAAAGGAGAATAAAAAAATCACCTTTGTTCTCTCCAAGCCACAGGAACATAACATATTATCATACACCCATATCTTATTATGTATCAACATGTATAGCTATCGGTACATGTGTAAATTATTCCACTGTATGTTATAATAAATTTGTTTTGTATATGTATATACGAGTGTGTAATATATCGTATGCCACAATAATTAATATTTGGCGTATATGTAGGTGTGAGTGTGCAACCTACTGTGTAGGTTAAACAATTAAAATTGTTATATGAGTCTATAATATGTGTGCGTATAATCTACATATTGTTACAATAGTGAATCTGTCTGCCATGGAGTCTTGGCTCTGCAGACTGTGCCATTTATTCTGTTCATTAAGATGATCAAATGTAATTGATTGGTAATAAACATATGAACTTGAACTTGAACTTGAATATATATATATATATATATATATATATATATATATATATATATATATATATATATATATATATATATATATATATATATCTATATATATATATATATATATATATATATATATATATATATATATATATATATATATATATATATATATATATATATATATATATATATATATATATATATATATATATATATATATATATATATATATATATATATATATATATATATATAATATTTTTTCAGTGGGCCTTAGCGTCCTTTCAATAAGCTACAAGCTCACGAAATTAAGTTTCTAAAAGTATAAAAAAAAAGCAACATCTCTAAGTTAAGCTTGCTAGGAAATACAGGTGGCGTGCGTGGAGTGGAGTGCTGCAGTGCCTTCCGACCAGACGTCGAGATGGTTAGATTCTCTGTTTTAATTCATCATATTTGTTAAGCTAAATATACAAAAAAACAACCGTAGCAAGATGTGCATACGGCTGGGGGTAGTAAATATACTTTTTTTCTGACAGGCCTCGCTGGTAATGATGAACAATTAATAATCCGAAGAGGATACAAATACCTCATGACTTTATATCATAACACAAAATCAACTAGATTAATAATGATAGTAATAATGAAAGTAACAATAATAGTAATAATAATAATGATAATAGTAATAATAATAATAATAATAATAATAATAATAATAATAATAATAATAATAACAATAATAATAATAATGGATGAAGAAGATGCAAGAAAAAACGGGAGTGACCAAGGAAGTATATTTCCCGACATTTCGCTGTCTGCTTCTTCAAGACAGCGAAACTTGTCGGAAAATAAACTTACTTTGTCACTCCAGTTTTCACTTATACCTTCTTCCACGTGACCACAATGTCTCAATATAAAAAAACAACAACAATAGTAATAAGAACAATGAAAATAACAACAACAACAACAACAACAACAATAATAATAATAATGAAATTATAATAATAATAATAATAATAATAATAATAATAATAATAATAATAAATAATAACAATAATATCGATAATGATAGCAACAACACAATCATCAGCAATATTTTCAATCCCAACATACGTCATGTTAAATTGATTACAAAATAAAATCAGACAGTATTCCTACTCGATGATATATGCAGTTCTTGTTAATGATTGCTGATAAGGCATTTCTTAAGTTTTATTTTTAAATGTATATCTAAACCGTGTCTTACAGAATCAGATAGTTGGTCTAATTTCTTACATCCGTAATGGGTCACGAATCTCTTTTGTACCTCTAGTTTTGTAAATATTACACTTATCCCTAATGCTTACATTGTTGATACTAGAAGAAAGGACAAAAGAAACTAGATTGTTTTCTAGAAATCATCAGAAATAAAAGTTTCCCACTAATGCACGTGCACACACACACACACACACACACACACACACACACACACACACACACACACACACATACACACACACACACACACGTTTACATCACTCATATTCATTATACCTAAAAATCTGAGTAATTCGCCTATATAATCGTAAGGACTTTCTCCATTTACCATCATTACTGTACGACATTTTTACATGATATTCAAAGGTTCAAGAGATGTATTATTTGCCATTCCTATGCTACATCACAAATAAATTGTAGAAATAGATATAGGTGGAAGAATGTTTCTGATTTTACACTAACGGATATAGGTGGAGCAGAGAGAGAGTATGACATAGAGGCTAATGGACTATAGAATCTGGCGAAGAAAAAAACCAGCCACATCTGCCTATACAATTTTCTAACTGAACATGCCACAGAACAATGTTCTTTTCAAAGTAATCCTGAAAAGGGAAATCCTTTTGCGCAACATGTAATTCTTGAGAGATACTGTAAGTCCTTGTGATACCTCAATACATAATATGCCAAGTGCAGGATATCCAAAACGAGAGTAAATCCAACACACGAAATGCCTACCGCGCCATATGTGTGTCAGCAGAGGTTACACACCATACATGTGTCAGCAAAGGTTACATACCATACGTGTATCAGCAGAGGATACAGACTATACGTGTATCAGCAGAGGTTCAAGAGATGTATTATTTGCCATTCCTATGCTACATCACAAATAAATTGTAGAAATAGATATAGGTGGAAGAATGTTTCTGATTTTATACTAACGGATATAAGTGGAGCAGAGAGAGAGAGTATGACATAGAGGCTAATGCACTATAGAATATGGCGAAGAAGAAAACCAGCCACATCTGCCTATACAATTTTCTAACTGAACATGCCACAGAACAATGTTCTTTTCAAAGTAATCCTGAAAAGGGAAATCCTCTTGCGCAACATGTAATTCTTGAGAGATACTGTAAGTCCTTGTGATACCTCATTACATAATATGCCAAGTGCAGGACATCCAAAACGAGAGTAAATCCAACACACGAAATGCCTACCGCGCCATACGTGTGTCAGCAGAGGTTACACACCATACATGTGTCAGCAGAGGTTACATACCATACGTGTATCAGCAGAGGATACAGACTATACGTGTATCAGCAGAGGTTACACACCATACATGTGTCAGCAGAGGTTACATACCATACGTGTATCAGCAGAGGATACAGACTATACGTGTATCAGCAGAGGTTACACACCATACATGTGTCAGCAGCGGCTACACACTGTAAGGCGCACTGGTTAGGTAGAGATATATTTCTATATTCTGATTTATTCTGTATTTGGTATGCATCATTAGTACGTTCGTCCCGTCTCGTTTAGGTTAGATAACTGTGCTGCTAGACTTGAAACGCATCTATTTTTAGTTGTAATACAGTAAATCATGTAACGTACTCATGAACCTTGAAAAGATACTAAAACTACTAAAATTGATTTTAAGCCATTTTAATAAAATACACTAACACACTTTACTAACTACAATATATAAATGTATAAGTAATTTTACGTGTCACTAGCTGCAACACCTCCATCACGCCTTGCAGTGCTTGCCCAAGTGTTGCACTTCAGATCTTACTTGGGTGGCGTGACGTTGACAAGTGTGTGCCGTGACTCTCCGTGTGTGATTGACTCTGGTGATTTACATGGTGAACAAACTGGTGAAAGACTTTTAGGCAGTGTCTCTTCTTTATAGTGACCAACCTTTATTCACCGTGTACATAAGATTGTACAAACTAATAATTCAATACACTTAAGCCACAACACGGACTATACTTACCCATAAACCAAAAAACTAATATGAATTATATGCCTCTCGACCACAAAACGCTGCTGCTCTTTAAGTACTACCTCTGGCACTCATTACCTGCCAGATTACCTGTGGAACTTCTGCTTGTCTTCACCCTGCCAGCGAGTCGACACCCCTGCCTCCGACTAGTAGCTGAACAGGTATATGTTATCGGTGTCGATAAATATTACAACCGTGTCGGTAACATAAAGGTTTGCAGCTCGTGATTAACCTATGTGCAAAACTGTGCCTAAAAACTCAAAAAATTACGTGAAAAAGTGGCTGAGTGAAAAACACTAAACATTTTGGAATAGAGTGAGTGAATGAAAGCCTTAGAGAAAGCAAGGAGTTAAGTGATAGTCGGATCGAGCAAGCTGCACTGTTTCGCTGTCATGTGCAAAACGTGAACCAAAACAGCGGCTGTGTTTACAGCTCGCGCTCCCACTCATATTTCTCTTGTTTGTCAAGGTTGACTCTTATAACTCTCTACTTTAGGGCTTCTTACCTCTGACCCACCACCCACGATATCCCTGTATCACACACACACAACACACATACGCACACCGTCACCGCCAACAACCCAATACTGAGTTGTAAAACCATAACTCAGTCTTGTATAGAGAAACCAACTACAACGAGGATTATGGTCCCTGCCTACAAGAGGTGAGGACCAGGGAACGCTGTACAAATCATCGCGAGAGTGAGCTGATCTACCTGCCCTGCTAGTGGCGTGGCCCTCACTCCCGGCGCCCAATTTGCCCCAACCCACAAAGTGGTGCAGCCTCTCTCACCGGCGACCGGCCTGCCCCGCCACGCGGCGCACCCAGCCACATCAGCGATCAGCTTCCGCCATCCCTGCTTCGCCGTCTCCTGCCTTCATTGTCGCGAGACTTGCAGCGATTCTGCTACAACAGCTGACCATTCAGGATCTTCATGTGCTCTGTAGCAGTTCTGAACATTAACTTAGTAGGTGAGGCAAGCATCTAGCTGACTCTACATTAACACAAGTTAATTACACCACTTGTTTAACACAATAGTTTGTGGTGGTTTAAATTATTTCTACATTTTTAGTGCCCAAAAAGCTTTGTGGAGAACATGTGTAAAATTTATTTCTCAGCAACTCAGATGTTATAATTTTTTTTCTTCTCACCGTTAATGTTTTTCTTGTAGTAACTCTGTAAGGCGCACCGGTTAGGTAGAGATATATTTCTATATTCTGATTTATTCTGTATTTTATATGCATCATTAGTACGTTCGTCCCGTCTCGTACAGGCTAGATACCTGCCCTGTTAGACTTGAGACGCGTCTGTTTTTAGTTGCCATACAGTAAATCATGTAATGTACTCCTGAACCTTAAAAGGTACTAAAACTACTAACATTAATTTTAGACCATTTTAATAAAATCACCTCAATCACTAACACACTTTACTAACCACAATATTTAAATGTATAAGTAATTTTTCGTGTCATTAGCTGCAACACCTCCACCACGCCTTGCGGTGCTTGCCTGGGCGCGGCACCTCAGATCTTCCTTGGGTGGCGTGACGTTGACAAGTGTGTGCCGTGACTCTTGTGTGTGATTGACTCTGGTGATTTACGGGTGAACAAACTGGTGAAAGTCTTTTAGGCCGTGTCTTTTCCTTTAGTGACCCGCCTTTATTCACCGTGTACATAAGATTGTATAAACTAATAACTTAATACACTTAAGCCACAACACGGAGTATACTTTCCCATAAACCAAAAGACTAATATAAATTACATGCCGCTCGACCACAAAACGCTGCTGCTCCTGAAGTACTACATCTGGCACTCATTACCTGCCAGATTACCTGCGGAACTTCTGCCTGTCTTCACCCTGCCAGTGAGTCGACGCTACCTGCCTTCGACTGGTAGTTCAACAGGTATATGTTATCGGTGTCAGTGAATATTACAGCCGTGCCGGTAACATAATGGTTTGCAACTCGGGATCAACCTATGTGCAAAACTGTGCCTAAAAAAAAAAAAAAAAAACCTACGTGAAAAAGTGGCTGAGTGAAAAACACTAAACATTGTGGAACGGAGTGAGTGAACGAAAGCCTTAGAGAAAGCAAGGAGTGAAGTGGTAGTCGGACCGAGCAAGCTACACTGTTTCCCTGTCGTGTGCAAAACGTGAACCAAAACAGCGGCCGTGTTTACAGCTTATGCTCCCACTCGTATATCTCTTGCCTGTCAAGGTTGACTTTTATAACTCTCTACTTAAGGGCTTCTTACCTCCGACCCACCACCCAAGATATCCCTGCATCACACACACACACACACATACGCACATCGTCATAACCGTCACCGCCAACAACCCAATACTGAGTTGTAAAACCATAACTCAGTCCTGTATAGAGAAACCAACTACAACGAGGATTACGGTCCCTGCCTACAAGAGGTGAGGACCAGGGAACGCTGTACAAATCATCGCGAGAGCGAGCTGATCTGTCTGCCCTGCTATAGTGGCGCGGCCAACACTCCGTCGCTCCATCTGCCCCGCCACGCAGCGCACCAAGCCTCATCCGCGACCAGCTTCCGCCATCCCTGCTTTGCCGTCTCCTGCCTTCATTGCCGCGAGACTTGCAGCGATTCTGCTACAACAGCTGATCATTGTGGAGTTTCACATGCCCTGTAGCACTTCTGAACATTAACTTAGTAGGTGAGACAAGCATTTAGCTGACTCTACATTAACACATGTTAATTACACCACTTGTTTAACACAATAATTTGTGGTAGTTTAAATTATCTCTACATTTTTAATGCCCAAAAAGCTTTGTGGAGAACATGTGTGAGATTCGTTTTTCAGCTACTTAGATGCTATAATTTTTTTTTCTTCTTCTCACCGTTAATGTTTTTCTTGTAGTAACTCTATACTGATCTCAGTGTTCATCTTTAACTTGTATCTCTTTCAAATTGCCTTAAAAAGCATCAGAGAACAAGGGTGCAGCACTTAAAAAAAATAATAAATATAGTCCAGGCGCTTAGGGTAGTCCAACCATCGTTCAGATTTGTCTACAAGCATGAAATTTGGCACAGATGTAGATGATGTCATATTGAACCAATTTCTTGAGGGCGCCAAAGACGATAATCACTGGGGTCGCCATATTGGCAAAATCTAATATGGCCGCCACTCGATATTTCATTTTGCCATAACTTCACAACCGAAAGGCATAAAAGTCAAGTAAAAGCACTTTGTATGGGTTTTGACCTCAAGGAATCTAAATCTGAGCTCAGATTTCACATAGCGTATATACTTTTGCCAATCTAAAGTTTTTATTGTATATACATTTAGTGGTTCAGTTTGTTTCTTTACATGTTCACTAATGAAGAAATTTTATGAGTCTGTTCTTAGTGGACTGTCACTGTAGAAGGTATTTGTCTAAGTATCATCATTATTGATACACCCGGCTTCGCATTTGCACAGCCCGGTGCATCGGACTCCAGCTCTGCTACATTTACAGTTTCCTGTACAAGCCCGTTCGCAGCCACAGTGCAGCAGGATGGAACATGCTTTACTGGCATCTTCAAGTGTTGTCCAGTGTGGTAACCAGATACCAGTGTTTTCTTTTTGCCAACCCCATGCGGTGAAGTTAGGAATAGTCTGGTGAACTGAGGTTGCCTGTTTCCAGTAGAAGCTTGCTTGAAGCAGAGCCCGCTTGAGATGTTCAAACAAAGCTGCTTGTGTGGGTGGAATGTTTTCCAAGGTTTTTCTACCACTTGTGAATAGACGATGTCTAGCTTCGTTGACCCTGGTCAGTCCACATCCCTTGCTGTACATGATGACCACAAATCGTTCCAGATTCTGCATGTGTAGAGAATCGAGGCTGAGGAGGTTTGGATTATTGGTCAATGCCATCAGTGTTTCTGTGAGTCCTGGAGTGTTTTGCCAAGATGTCCAAGCAGTTTTTTTGCCACATCCAAGGAAGTGTGATGTCGTGTCACACCCTGTTATTGCATGGAAAAGGGGCAACGCGAGAGATCTGGAAGGTCCAAGGTGAGCACAGATGTCATGGATGGGGATGTCACGGACATTTTTGCCACTCCCAAAACAAACCCACAGCTCCAAGAAACCAAGGCTTGAGAAGAAGTGTATGGCAAGGACCACCACATCACTATCAACAGTACGAACAATAGCTATCTTGTGGCCCTGGGCTGCTGCATGTGCCAGATGAAGGAATATCCTCGTATCGGCCTCGGCATGATTACAGGGTTGGAGTGCTGACACGTCGGCTTGTCTGTTGGATAGAACATTTTCGCCTTTGGTACTGAGCAGGAGTTTCCGCCCCAGTCATTCTTGACTATCTCCTCACTCAGGAAAATGAACAACTCCTTCTTGTTGTCGTTGTTCTTGAGGAATCCACTGTTCCAATCATGTTTTGGGATTCGTGTGCTGCCACTTCCAACCCTAGTTCGTGGACCTGTACCACGACGTTGATGTGTGAGTGACTTCAAACTCTCTTCTGGATAGGTGTCCCATATGGCATCAATGCGGGAAACTGCTGGATTTATCTGGGATTTCAGGAACGGGATCATATGTTGTGTAGCATACTCGGCAAATGTTTTTGCTGATGTAGGTCGCACCATGTGAATAACTGCTGCCATGTCCAACACAACAATCGTTGCACGCCTAGCTTGAGATGACCGACCAGTTGGAGCTTTGATGCATTCCAGAATATCAGACTTGCTGCCGGATCTAAGTGAGCCATAGTCAGCCAAACTTGGTGGTTCCCTTTGATTTTCAAAGCGAAAAAACTCTTCCACATCAGCATCTGGTCGTGATTGAAGTGACAGGAAGAGTTGTGTGATAAGAGTCATGTTTTTCTTCTGTGTACCACTGGCTTTGTTGCCTTTCTTGGATAAGTGAGGTCGATTGGCAAAGGTCAGGATGTTGTTACGTCGGATAGTGTTGGACACTGGCACAGTTGCCTTGTCGAGTGTTTGTGCAACATATTGTTCATGAAGATCTTTGCCAACTTCATGGACTTGGCAGAATGTGACGACTTCTTGATCCATGACTTCTTGGGTGTCAAGAGAACAAGTTCCGAACCAGCAACAAAAGGTTTCCTAGCTGTTCGATATTTTCAACAATTGAACAGGACATCTTTCCTGTATCGCCCTTCACGTCTGTTTTTAAAGATGAATTTGCAAATATACTCAGCATATCAAATGTGCTATGCAAATTTTTGAGCTCAGTTTGGATTCCTTGAGGTCGAAAACCCCTATAAAGTGCTTTTACACGATGTTGTATGACCTTTAGTCGTGAAGTTATCGCAAAATGAAATACCAAGTGGCGGCCATATTGGATTTTGCCAATATGGCGGCCCCAGTGATCATCGGCTTTGGCGCCCTCAACAAATGAGTTCAGTACGGCCTAACCTACATCTGTGCCAAATTTCATGCTTGTAGATAAATTTGCACAATGTCTCCCTAATATTTCCCTAAGCGCCTGGACTATGGTGCATTTAATAAACTACGTGTTTCGGATAAAACAGAGGAAAACTCTGCCGTTGTCGAAGTCAGCCGTGACAGTAGGGGAGAAGTAAGTAGTTCAACAGTTACTGAGGAAACTGATGATAATACTCGTGTGTTGAGAAGTGGTAGCCAACACCTTAGAGTTCCTCCAACTTTTCTTACCCAAACTAACCTTTCTGTTACTGTGTTAACCACACCAACTGTCACCATGTCTACTCGTACACAACCTAACTCAACTACTAATACCACATCTAGTGCTTCTACTAGTCAAGATAGTAACCAACCCCAGTACAACCTATACCTCCCATTAAAATACTAAACATGGGAGCAGGTACTCGTGAGTTCACTGGGAAGGATTTAGACTTCACTGCTAAAGATTATGTATCTCTTTGTGAAGGCACTATGACCCAATGCGGTATAGTTGATGATGTGGATAAAATCCATTTCCTGCGCTCTCGCCTAAAAGCTGGTTCCCAGCCCATGAGACTAATGGAAGCTGCGATATTTGTGGAACCAGAGAGAGAGAAGGACTATGCCACCTTCATCGAACATTTTTTGATAAATTTTGGCAAAGGCACTACTCGAACAGTTCTCACAAGTGCTATCGCCATAGCGGATATGGTATGTGCGGAGAATAATACCGCAGATCTCCAGGACGTTCAAGTGGCACCTTATCGTGAAGCCAATAATTTTACAAGGACTCTTGAAGATCAATAATGGGTACAAGGAGGAGTCATGACACTCACAAACTTCAACAAATGCATAGAGCTTCTTCTTAGCATGATGCTTTTTCAACCTAAGTATAGAAAACTTTGCTCATCTTGCACGTTTGAATCAAAGGACAAACTTTTCACCCTTCTTACCCAGGTGAGAACTAAGATTGAGCAAACAGAGGGACCAACTGCTTCTTCAATGGTTGCCGCTGTACCTACTACAGGTGATGAAACCACAGCGCCTACATATGCAGCCATGGCAGTCTCAGAAAAAAATTCTCTACACTTGTACATACTGTAAGCGAGAAGGACATATCACTACCAAGTGTTTTGCACGTAGAAGAGATCTACGTAACGCGGAGAAGGAAAACACCAGTGTCTCAGGTGGAGCTTCACAGCTACCACACCAGAGGGAGACAGGTGCAGTGCGTAGACCTGTAAGGCCAGGCAATACTTCTGCCTCCAAAACTGCTTCTTCCTCATCACGCAACACTTACGGAGGAAAACGTTACTGTAGTATACATAACAGTACAACCCATTCCACTGATGAGTGCTACAGTGTTGCCAAACTTAAGGACCGTTTCAACCGTGGAACAAGTGGATCACCTTCGGGGGAAGCTGCGCGCCCTGCCAGACAAAGGCCGGGATAGGAAGAAATGTGACCCCAACAAACAATGCTGCAGAACAGCCCGATGATGAAAATATCATCAGATCTGTAGTAGCTGCCTGCAGTCAAGCCACCATCATGGCTTCGTCAGTTAAAACGGGACCTATTAGAGCATCTTTTGCTGTTGATACCGGTGCAACTGTGAACGTACTGTCCGAAAAGGCGTATCATGCACTGAAGACAGCATCGCGTGGAAGCCGATTGCCCTTGTCCCAATGACTTGAACCTAATGGGAGTCACAAATCATCCACTGAACATTTTAGGAATTGTTCGCCTACCCATTTGCCTCGGAAAAGGTACTTCAACCATGAGGATGGATTTTTATGTAGCATCAAACTTTAGTTTGCCTTCAGACGGTTTGTTAGGTTTGACGTCTATGAGAGCCAACCGTATGGTGTTACATCCTGAGTACAGTACCATTAAATTCCAGGGAAAAAGCTTTAAGGCTCTGGATCATCCTATACCCATAGCTTCTAATTGGGAAAGGAAACACGCAAGTTTGGAAAGTACTTTGCAAGCTTCAGCCGTACTTACTGAACAAACTACTCTCGCAGTGACTACTTCTGCGAAGACAAAAACTTGGAACATAGTAAATGCTACGGTAGTTGGAAACCATACAATTCCAGACCATACTGCCGTACACCTTCCTGTGTCTGTCCCAAACGCCACTGTAGGGTGTGATATTTGCTTTGAAGGCCCTAGTCGAGTGAAACAACTAGTTGTAGAATCAACATTAAACACAGTTCGTAAGGGACATAAAACTTCTGCCCTTGAAGTAAACACTACTGGAAGCTCAGTTAAACTAAAACAGGGATTGTTATTAAGTCAAGCATTAGTTTATGACAAACCGGTTGTGTCTGAACGTTTGAGACACCTACTGGTATCGTAATCGTCCTTGTGCGGAACAAAAAGCGACACATCGACGGTGACACAGACCCTTGAATCGTTTGTCACTACTGCAGACTATCCTGAGTTAAGGCCGTCACTGTTGGAACTTCTGAAAAGGTACAGAGACATCATTGCCTTACCTGAAGAAAGTCTAGGTGTTACCGATAAAACGGAACACCATATAAAACTAAAACCAGGGACTCAACCTGTGTACATCCCAGCTTACCGCCTACCCCACAAACAAAGGGAAGTAGTAAATCAAGCGGTTGAGGAAATGCTGGAAGAAGGTGTAATTCAACACTCTAGGTCCCCTTGGAATTCACCTTTGTTTCTTGTTCCAAAGAAAGATGGAAGTTTCGACCTGTGATTGATTTCAGGCGTGTGAATGAAGTAACTGAGGACGATAGGTATCCTCTTCCAGTCCTAAGTGATTTGCTAATGTCTCTAGGACAAGGGAATAGAATCTTCAGTAGCCTTGACTTACTTAGTGGCTACTGGCAAGTGCCAATGGCTCCCATGTCCCGGGAAGTAACTGCTTTCAGTACTCCCAGCGGTCATTTTAAATGGTTACGTATGCCATTTGGAATAAAATCAGCCCCTATCACTTTTCAAAGAATGGTAAACACCCTTTTTTCCGGTATGTTAGGAAAAAATGTCCATGCATACCTTGATGATGTGATAGTGTGCAACAAAGACCCGGAGTCTCATTTTCAGTGCTTAGAAGCCGTACTCCTGAAGCTCAAAGAAGCTGGTCTTAAAGTAAAAATCTCAAAATGTGAATTCCTTAAGGAGAAAATTTCCTTTTTAGGCCACTGTGTTGATGTGGACGGAATCCACACCATGGACGACAAAATCAATGCAATAAGAAAATTTCCACAACCACAGAACGCAGACAATGTTCGTTCATTTCTCGGGTTGTGTGGCTATTATAAGTCTTTCATTAAAAACTTTGTGACCATAGCCTCACCTTTAACAAAACTCCTGAATAAAGAAATACCTTTTCACTAGAACACAGCCGAAGAGGCGAGTTTCCACAAACTAAAAGAAGCTCTCACCAATGCTCCCTTATTGGCTTTTCCTGATTATGAGGTTCCCTTTATTTTGTATACAGATGCCTCAGTCAAAGGGCTTGGTGCAGTTTTAATGCAACCAGACACTAATGGTGGTAAAAACCATGCCATTTCATTTGCGAGCAGAACTTTAACTGCTCCTGAAGTAAATTATTCTGTAACTCATCAGGAAACACTTGCTGTTGTCTGGGCTCTTAACAAATTTAGAGATATGATTCTAGGTTATCCTATAACAGTTTACACTGATCACGCAGCGGTTACTAATCTCTTTAAGGGTAGAAACCTGAGTGGTAGACTCGCGCGTTGGTACCTGACCTTACAGGAATTTAGCTAAACTTTTAAGTACTTACCCGGCCGAGCAAATGTAGTTGCCGATGCCCTTTCTAGGAATGTACCTGTTGGAGCTGTGACAGACACGTCATTGGAAGAAAAACGTGAATCTGATCCTGTAATTGAAAATTTTACCATGGTTGACTTAGCCAATGCCCAACGTCAACATGAGATTTGGAATAAAGTCATATATGCTCTGGAATCAAGCGATGAAACTAACTTGCCAAAACTGCCTATTCCTTTTTCACAATTTTACATGTCTCAGGATGGAGTCCTTTGCAGATACTGGCCTCAGAAAAAGGATCCTGTGGCACAATTTGTGATAACAGAGTCACATGTACCAAAGGTGTTGAAACTAATACATGACGCAGTTATGGCTGGTCATCCAGGAAAGGAGCGTATATACTCTTTCTATGGCCCGTAGAAAATATTTTTGGCCATCCATGCGCAAGGATATAGATGCGTATGTAGCTAGGTGTATAAAATGCGCCCAGCACAAGGGTACTGTGCCCAAACCAGCACCTATTTTAGAATATCCTCCTTCTGAACGACCTTGGGATATAGTTGCTATTGACCTACCGCAACTTCCTACTAGCCGTCAGGGCTCAAAGTACCTGTTAGTGGCTGTTGATCACTTTTCCAGGTATGTTGTTCTAGCCCCAGTTGAAAACAAAACTGCTGATGCGATTGCACACGCTCTCATAACTCATTTATTTTGTCCGTTCACGACTCCTAGAACGTTGATAAGTGACAATGGAGCGGAGTTTCACAACGCACTTTTAGCTGAAATTTGCAAGCAGTATAATGTAAAACACACCTTTATAACAGCCTATCATCCTTCAAGTAACGGTCTTGTGGAGTGCGCAAACAGGAAAGTCTTAGAAATCCTGCACCCGACTGTTAATGGCTTATATGAGTCATGGGAAGATTGGATACCCCATGTTGCTGCGAGCATTAATGGTAGTTCATGTGAATCTACAGGACAGTCTCCTCATTTTATTATTTATGGGGTGGAGAAAAGATTTCCTTGTGACCTGTTGAGTAGTCTACAAAAACCCGTCTACAACTTTGATGACTATGCTAAAAAGCAGCTAAGGGTTTTCTCTGACATACACCAGAAAGTGCAGTCTCGACTACGCGAGTCAAATGCCGACATGAACTCGCAGCAACACAGGCGTTCTTCATTTGTCACAACAAAAGTTGGAGACTCGGTAATGGTACGCGTCCCTGAGATAAATTCTAAACTATCTCCAAAATTTGTGGGACCACGCCTAGTAGTTAAACAAATCAATGAAAACAAGTTCGAGCTGTTTGATCCTTGGCTAAATACTCTTGAAGTAGTTCACAATGATCGTCTGAAAAAGACTAGTGCCAAGCCTGATCTAAGCCTGGTAGAAAGTGCCAAATTGGACACTGCTACTCGTCTTGACAGCTCAAACTCACAAACTAATACTACTCATTCCTATTATCTTCGTTCTCAAAACTAACACGTTTCTTTTCCTCTTTGTTGCAGACATGCGTACCTGCATATTTTTATTCACCATCAGCTCTATTCTGGCTCTGGACCCTGCTCATCTCAAGCCTGGGGCTCTTACCGCTCATTTGGGACGAGTATCCTTGGTAGAGGATGTTCTCTGGGTCAGATACCCCTGTACTGCTCTTTCAAAGGTTCTGAGCAGGCTTAAGGAGATCACAGAGCAACTGAATGCAGCTCTTGGAGATCTACCTCCACCTCACTCGACCCAACTCTTTTGGATCTTACACATTCGAGGCTGTTGTACCTGAATGTCAGCATCACTCATGCCTTGGAAAACTACTATGGATTTGATGTTTCTAATCACAAGAAGCGAGGGTTGATTGATGGTATTGGACATTCATCTCGCATGTTGCTTGGAACTGCAATGAACGAAGATGTAGAGAACTTGAGAGAGATATGATCAATTGAGCACCATAGCTTCAGTAAACAACAAGGCTATAAAGATTAAACTATAGGAACATTGCTAGACTAGAATTGCATGTTCAGGATCTTGTTTTATTTGCTAATGCCATGAGATCCTCCTTAAACAATGGCTTATAAAAGGTTAATAGCATGCAGGATATTCTGACAATGAATCAAGCTTTGTCTATTTTGGAGAACACTGTTAACTCCCTTCTGCATACTAACCTCCTTGTTATACAAAATTTAGTACATGCACCACGAGGTAGGGTAACTTCATCTCTTTTCCCGGTGAAGGATCTTCTCCACACCTTGCACATTGGAAAGCAGAATTTTAATTTAGCCCCCTTGTTTGACTCTAACAGTATTCAACATTATTATCCTTTACTGAGTCTGTGCTGACCTCGGACGCGGTAGTAATCCTCGTTCCTTTTCAATCACGGGATATTTTTGATATTCATCAAATTGAACCATTCCCTTTTGACTTAAATGGAACTATCATGATGTTAGATTTGCAGCCATCAGTGGTTTTGATTGCAAAGGATTTTTCACTATATGCTGTTGGTCATGTGTCTGACTTACAAAAATGTCGGACAGAGTATCGTTATCTGTATCATTGTCCAGCCTATTTGTTCGCGTTCTTACCCATGACAGGTGGAATTTGTGAAGTAGTGCTGACCCAGACCGATGCTTCTAAGGTATCCCTGTGTCCTTATACTCAGTTGGCACCAAAACCACTTTTTCATCAAAACTTCTTTGGTTTTCACTACTTTTATTTTGCACAACCCATTTTTGCGTCAGTAGTTTGTCCTAATCATACTGAATATAGGGAAGTCTCTGGTCATTTTGCAGTTCTTATTGCGTGTTACTTACGCTCTGCCCACCTGTCGACTTTCCCATCCAAACTTCATCATGGTTTCACTGCAAATCTTTCACGCTACATCATTCCTATGGAGACTTTAAAAAATCTCAACCTCTCAAGTGTCAAATATGTTACTAATACCTTATCTGAGTTCAAATTTTCTAATAACTCTGGTTTAGTAACTGCTGTTCGGGATTCTTTACCCATGTATCTCAGTCCTCCAGTTCATTATCCTTCTATCATTGCTCCAGTGATACTGACCATTGTTATTGTGATTCCTTTATTCTTATGTGTCAGAAAAGCTTTGACTTTATATAATCACCTCGACAGGATCGTCAAGGCTGATGCTGTGAACACAGGACATGGTTAGGTACATTTGTAGGTCATCGCGAGGGCGCGATGTGGTAGCTGACCGAGCGATGTAAGGCGCACTGGTTAGGTACAGATATATTTCTATATTCTGATTTATTCTGTATTTTGTATGCATCATTAGTACGTTCGTCCCGTCTCGTACAGGCTAGATACCTGTCCTGTTAGACTTGAGACGCGTCTGTTTTTAGTTGCCATACAGTAAATCATGTAATGTACTCCTGAACCTTAAAAGGTACTAAAACTACCAACATTAATTTTAGACCATTTTAATAAAATACACCTCAATCACTAACACACTTTACTAACCACAATATTTAAATGTATAAGTAATTTTTCGTGTCATTAGCTGCAACACCACCACGCCTTGCGGTGCTTGCCTGGGCGCGGCACCTCAGATCTTCCTTGGGTGGCGTGACGTTGACAAGTGTGACTCTTGTGTGATTGACTCTGGTGATTTACGGGTGAACAAACTGGTGAAAGTCTTTTAGGCCGTGTCTTTTCCTTTAGTGACCCGCCTTTATTCACCGTGTACATAAGATTGTATAAACTAATAACTTAATACACTTAAGCCACAACACGGAGTATACTTTCCCATAAACCAAAAGACTAATATAAATTATATGCCGCTCGACCACAAAACGCTGCTGCTCCTGAAGTACTACATCTGGCACTCATTACCTGCCAGATTACCTGTGGAACTTCTGCCTGTCTTCACCCTGCCAGTGAGTCGACACTACCTGCCTTCGACTGGTAGTTCAACAGGTATATGTTATCGGTGTCAGTGAATATTACAGCCGTGCCGGTAACAACTCTATACCGATCTCAGTGTTCATCTTTAACTTGTATCTCTTTCAAATTGCCTTAAAAGCATCAGAGAACAAGGTTGCAGCACTTAAAAAAAATAAAGATAAATAAGTAAATAAATCAAAATAAGTAAACTTAAAACTATACACCTAACTCAACTACTAATACCACATCTAGTGCTTCTACTAGTCAAGATAGTAACCAACCCCAGTACAACCTATACATCCCGTTAAAATACTAAACATGGGAGCATGTATTCGTGAGTTCACGAATACCTGCTTTCTAGTCAAGCTAGTAATCAAACCCCAGTACAACTAAAACCTCCCGTTAAAATACTAAACATGGGAGCAGGTATTCGTGAGTTCACTGGGAAGGATTCAGACTTCACTTTTAGAGATTATGTAGCTCTTTGTGAAGCCACTATGACCCAATGCGGTATAGTTGATGATGTGGATGAAATCCATTTCCTGTGCTCTCACCCAAAAGCTGGTTCCCAGCCCATGAGACTAATGGAAGCTGCGATATTTGTGAAACCAGAGAGAGAGAAGGACTCTGCCACCTTCCGCGAACATGTTTTGACAAATTTTGGCAAAGGCACAACTCGAACTGTTCTCACAAGTGCTATCGCCATAGCGGATATGGTATTTTCGGATCATAATATCGCGGATCTCCAGGACGTTCAAGTGGCACCTTATCGTGAAGCCAATAATTTTACTAGGACTCTGGAAGATCAAGGATGGGTATAAGGCGGCGTCATGTCGCTCACAAACCTCAATAAATGCATAGAGCTTCTCCTGTACTGGCCCGACCAGCCCGACTACACTCTAAACAAACAGACAGGCTAGGGACGATAATGACTCACTCAGATCATCGAAACGATCTGGAAACCTGGAACTTGAAAGTTAGAAGGAGTCCATCGAAACAACGCCCTGTTATCGCCATGAGAGAGAGAGAGAGAGAGGCGAGAGAGGCGAGAGAGAGAGAGAGAGAGAGAGAGAGAGAGAGAGAGAGACAGCCATGTCAAATCCATTGCCAAGAAAGCCTCACAGGATCTCCGCTCTCAGAAGGATCGCCAGTTTCCTCGACAGGAAGGGAGACTGCTGCTGTACAAGGCACAGGTGCGGCCCCACCTTGAGTACGCAGCTCTCTCCT